>NC_134356.1:4605482-4650482 GCF_048569485.1 Anomaloglossus baeobatrachus | reverse complement strand
ACATGTATCTCTGTATACAGGGAGCTCCCCCTAGTGTTGGCTACAGACAGGATCTTATCATGTATCTCTGTATACAGGGAGCTCCCCCTAGTGGTGGCTGCAGACAGGATCTTATCATGTATCTCTGTATACAGGGAGCTCCCCCTAGTGGTGACTGCAGACAGAATCTTATCATGTATCTCTGTATACAGGGAGCTCCCCCTAGTGGTGGCTGCAGACAGGATCTTATCATGTATCTCTGTATACAGGGAGCTCCCCCTAGTGGTGGCTGCAGACAGGATCTTATCATGAATCTCTGTATACAGGGAGCTCCTCCTAGTGGTGGCTGCAGACAGGATCTTATCATGTATCTCTGTATACAGGGAGCTCCCCCTAGTGGTGGCTGCAGACAGGATCTTATCATGTATCTCTGTATACAGGGAGCTCCCCCTAGTGGTGTCTACAGACAGGATCTTATCATGTATCTCTGTATACAGGGAGCTCCTCCTAGTGGTAGGTGCAGACAGGATCTTATCATGTATCTCTGTATTCAGGGAGCTCCCCCTAGTGGAGGCTGCAGACAGGATCTTATCATGTATCTCTGTATACAGGGAGCTCCCCCTAGTGGTGGCTGCAGACAGGATCTTATCATGTATCTCTGTATACAGGGAGCTCCCCCTAGTGGTGGCTGCAGACAGGATCTTATCATGTATCTCTGTATACAGGGAGCTCCCCCTAGTGGTGGCTGCAGACAGGATCTTATCATGTATCTCTGTATACAGGGAGCTCCCCCTAGTGGTGGCTGCAGACAGGATCTTAACATGTATCTCTGTATACAGGGAGCTCCCCCTAGTGTTGGCTACAGACAGGATCTTATCATGTATCTCTGTATACAGGGAGCTCCCCCTAGTGGTGGCTGCAGACAGGATCTTATCATGTATCTCTGTATACAGGGAGCTCCCCATAGTGGTGACTGCAGACAGAATCTTATCATGTATCTCTGTATACAGGGAGCTCCCCCTAGTGGTGGCTGCAGACAGGATCTTATCATGTATCTCTGTATACAGGGAGCTCCCCCTAGTGGTGGCTGCAGACAGGATCTTATCATGAATCTCTGTATACAGGGAGCTCCTCCTAGTGGTGGCTGCAGACAGGATCTTATCATGTATCTCTGTATACAGGGAGCTCCCCCTAGTGGTGGCTGCAGACAGGATCTTATCATGTATCTCTGTATACAGGGAGCTCCCCCTAGTGGTGTCTACAGACAGGATCTTATCATGTATCTCTGTATACAGGGAGCTCCTCCTAATGGTAGGTGCAGACAGGATCTTATCATGTATCTCTGTATTCAGGGAGCTCCCCCTAGTGGAGGCTGCAGACAGGATCTTATCATGTATCTCTGTATACAGGGAGCTCCCCCTAGTGGTGGCTGCAGACAGGATCTTATCATGTATCTCTGTATACAGGGAGCTCCCCCTAGTGGTGACTGCAGACAGGATCTTATCATGTATCTCTGTATACAGGGAGCTCCTCTTAGTGTTGGCTGCAGACAGAATCTTATCATGTATCTCTGTATACAGAGAGCTCCCCCTAGTGGTGACTGCATACAGGATCTTATCATGTATCTCTGTATACAGGGAGCTCCCCCTAGTGGTGGCTGCAGACAGGATCTTATCATGGATCTCTGTATACAGGGAGCTCCCCCTAGTGGTGACTGCAGACAGAATCTTATCATGTATCTCTGTATACAGGGAGCTCCTCCTAGTGGTGGCTGCAGACAGGATCTTATCATGTATCTCTGTATACAGGGAGCTCCCCCTAGTGGTGGCTGCAGACAGGATCTTATCATGTATCTCTGTATACAGGGATCTCCCCCTAGTGGTGGCTGCAGACAGGATCTTATCATGTATCTCTGTATACAGGGAGCTCCCCCTAGTGGTGGCTGCAGACAGGATCTTATCATGGATCTCTGTACACAGGGAGCTCCTCCTAGTGGTGGCTGCAGACAGGATCTTATCATGTATCTCTGTATACAGGGAGCTCCCCCTAGTGGTAGCTGCAGACAGGATCTTATCATGTATCTATATACAGGGAGCTCCCCCTAGTGGTGGCTGCAGACAGGATCTTATCATGTATCTCTGTATACAGGGAGCTCCCCCTAGTGGTGGCTGCAGCCAGGATCTTAACATGTATCTCTGTATACAGGGAGCTCCCCCTAGTGTTGGCTACAGACAGGATCTTATCATGTATCTCTGTATACAGGGAGCTCCCCCTAGTGGTGGCTGCAGACAGGATCTTATCATGTATCTCTGTATACAGGGAGCTCCCCCTAGTGGTGGCTGCAGACAGGATCTTATCATGTATCTGTGTATACAGGGAGCTCCCCCTAGTGGTGGCTGCAGACAGGATCTTATCATGTATCTCTGTATACAGGGAGCTCCCCCTAGTGGTGTCTACAGACAGGATCTTATCATGTATCTCTGTATACAGGGAGCTCCCCCTAGTGGAGGCTGCAGACAGGATCTTATCATGTATCTCTGTATACAGGGAGCTCCCCCTAGTGGTGGCTGCAGACAGGATCTTATCATGTATCTCTGTATACAGGGAGCTCCCCCTAGTGGTGGCTGCAGACAGGATCTTATCATGTATCTCTGTATACAGGGAGCTCCCCCTAGTGGTGGCTGCAGACAGGATCTTATCATGTATCTCTGTATACAGGGAGCTCCCCCTAGTGGAGGCTGCAGACAGGATCTTATCATGTATCTGTGTATACAGGGATCTCCCCCTAGTGGTGACTGCAGACAGGATCTTATCATGTATCTCTGTATACAGGGAGCTCCCCCTAGTGGTGGCTGCAGACAGGATTTTATCATGTATCTCTGTATACAGGGAGCTCCCCCTAGTGGTGTCTACAGACAGGATCTTATCATGTATCTCTGTATACAGGGAGCTCCCCCTAGTGGAGGCTGCAGACAGGATCTTATCATGTATCTCTGTATACAGGGAGCTCCCCCTAGTGGTGGCTGCAGACAGGATCTTATCATGTATCTCTGTATACAGGGAGCTCCCCCTAGTGGTGGCTGCAGACAGGATCTTATCATGGATCTCTGTATACAGGGAGCTCCCCTAGTGGTGGCTGCAGACAGGATCTTATCATGTATCTCTGTATACAGGGAGCTCCCCCTAGTGGTGGCTGCAGACAGGATCTTATCATGTATCTCTGTATACAGGGAGCTCCCCCTAGTGGTGGCTGCAGACAGGATCTTATCATGTATCTCTGTATACAGGGAGCTCCCCTAGTGGTGGCTGCAGACAGGATCTTATCATGTATCTCTGTATACAGGGAGCTCCTCCTAGTGGAGGCTGCAGACAGGATCTTATCATGTATCTCTGTATACAGGGAGCTCCCCCTAGTGGTGTCTACAGACAAGATCTTATCATGTGTCTCTGTATACAGGGAGCTCCCCCTAGTGGAGGCTGCAGAAAGGATCTTATCATGTATCTCTGTATACAGGGAGCTCCCCCTAGTGGTGGCTGCAGACAGGATCTTATCATGTATCTCTGTATACAGGGAGCTCCCCCTAGTGGTGGCTGCACACAGGATCTTATGTATCTCTGTATACAGGGAGCTCCCCCTAGTGGAGGCTGCAGACAGGATCTTATCATGTATCTCTGTATACAGGGAGCTCCCCCTAGTGGTGACTGCAGACAGAATCTTATCATGTATCTCTGTATACAGGGAGCTCCCCCTAGTGGTGGCTGCAGACAGGATCTTATCATGTATTTCTGTATACAGGGAGCTCCCCCTAGTGGTGACTGCAGACAGGATCTTATCATGTATCTCTGTATACAGGGAGCTCCCCCTAGTGGTGACTGCAGACAGAATCTTATCATGTATCTCTGTATACAGGGAGCTCCCCCTAGTGGTGGCTGCAGACAGGATCTTATCATGTATTTCTGTATACAGGGAGCTCCCCCTAGTGGTGGCTGCAGACAGGATCTTATCATGTATCTCTGTATACAGGGAGCTCCTCCTAGTGGTGGCTGCAGACAGGATCTTATCATGTATCTCTGTATACAGGGAGCTCCCCCTAGTGGTGGCTGCAGACAGGATCTTATCATGTATCTCTGTATACAGGGAGCTCCCCCTAGTGGTGACTGCAGACAGGATCTTATCATGGATCTCTGTATACAGGGAGCTCCCCCTAGTGGAGGCTGCAGACAGAATCTTATCATGTATCTCTGTATACAGGGAGCTCCCCCTAGTGGAGGCTGCAGACAGGATCTTATCATGTATCTCTGTATACAGGGAGCTCCCCCTAGTGGTAGCTGCAGACAGGATCTTATCATGTATCTATATACAGGGAGCTCCCCCTAGTGGTGGCTGCAGACAGGGTCTTATCATGTATCTCTGTATACAGGGAGCTCCCCCTAGTGGTGGCTGCAGCCAGGATCTTAACATGTATCTCTGTATACAGGGAGCTCCCCCTAGTGTTGGCTACAGACAGGATCTTATCATGTATCTCTGTATACAGGGAGCTCCCCCTAGTGGTGGCTGCAGACAGGATCTTATCATGTATCTCTGTATACAGGGAGCTCCCCCTAGTGGTGGCTGCAGACAGGATCTTATCATGTATCTCTGTATACAGGGAGCTCCCCCTAGTGGTGGCTGCAGACAGGATCTTATCATGTATCTCTGTATACAGGGAGCTCCCCCTAGTGGAGGCTGCAGATAGGATCTTATCATGTATCTGTGTATACAGGGATCTCCCCCTAGTGGTGACTGCAGACAGGATCTTATCATGTATCTCTGTATACAGGGAGCTCCCCCTAGTGGTGGCAGCAGACAGGATCTTATCATGTATCTCTGTATACAGGGAGCTCCCCCTAGTGGTGTCTGCAGACAGGATCTTATCATGTATCTCTGTATACAGGGAGCTCCCCCTAGTGGTGACTGCAGACAGGATCTTATCATGGATCTCTGTACACAGGGAGCTCCTCCTAGTGGTGGCTGCAGACAGGATCTTATCATGTATCTCTGTATACAGGGAACTCCCCCTAGTGGTAGCTGCAGACAGGATCTTATCATGTATCTATATACAGGGAGCTCCCCCTAGTGGTGGCTGCAGACAGGATCTTATCATGTATCTCTGTATACAGGGAGCTCCCCCTAGTGGTGGCTGCAGCCAGGATCTTAACATGTATCTCTGAATACAGGGAGCTCCCCCTAGTGTTGTCTACAGACAGGATCTTATCATGTATCTCTGTATACAGGGAGCTCCCCCTAGTGGTGGCTGCAGACAGGATCTTATCATGTATCTCTGTATACAGGGAGCTCCCCCTAGTGGTGGCTGCAGACAGGATCTTATCATGTATCTGTCTATACAGGGAGCTCCCCCTAGTGGTGGCTGCAGACAGGATCTTATCATGTATCTCTGTATACAGGGAGCTCCCCCTAGTGGTGTCTACAGACAGGATCTTATCATGTATCTCTGTATACAGGGAGCTCCCCCTAGTGGAGGCTGCAGACAGGATCTTATCATGTATCTCTGTATACAGGGAGCTCCCCCTAGTGGTGGCTGCAGACAGGATCTTATCATGTATCTCTGTATACAGGGAGCTCCCCCTAGTGGTGGCGGCAGACAGGATCTTATCATGTATCTCTGTATACAGGGAGCTCCCCCTAGTGGTGGCTGCAGACAGGATCTTATCATGTATTTCTGTATACAGGGAGCTTTCCCTAGTGGAGGCTGCAGACAGGATCTTATCATGTATCTGTGTATACAGGGATCTCCCCCTAGTGGTGACTGCAGACAGGATCTTATCATGTATCTCTGTATACAGGGAGCTCCCCCTAGTGGTGGCTGCAGACAGGATTTTATCATGTATCTCTGTATACAGGGAGCTCCCCCTAGTGGTGTCTACAGACAGGATCTTATCATGTATCTCTGTATACAGGGAGCTCCCCCTAGTGGAGGCTGCAGACAGGATCTTATCATGTATCTCTGTATACAGGGAGCTCCCCCTAGTGGTGACTGCAGACAGGATCTTATCACGTATCTCTGTATACAGGAAGCTCCCCCTAGTGGTGGCTGCAGACAGGATCTTATCATGGATCTCTGTATACAGGGAGCTCCCCCTAGTGGTGGCTGCAGACAGGATCTTATCATGGATCTCTGTATACAGGGAGCGCCCCCTAGTGGTGGCTGCAGACAGGATCTTATCATGTATCTCTGTATACAGGGAGCTCCCCCTAGTGATGGCTGCAGACAGAATCTTATCATGTATCTCTGTATACAGGGAGCTCCCCCTAGTAGTAGCTGCAGACAGGATCTTATCATGTATCTCTGTATACAGGGAGCTCCCCCTAGTGGTGGCTGCAGACAGGATCTTATCATGTATCTCTGTATACAGGGAGCTCCCCCTAGTGGTGGCTGCAGACAGGATCTTATCATGGATCTCTGTATACAGGGAGCTCCCCTAGTGGTGGCTGCAGACAGGATCTTATCATGTATCTCTGTATACAGGGAGCTCCCCCTAGTGGTGGCTGCAGACAGGATCTTATCATGTATCTCTGTATACAGGGAGCTCCCCCTAGTGGTGGCTGCAGACAGGATCTTATCATGTATCTCTGTATACAGGGAGCTCCCCTAGTGGTGGCTGCAGACAGGATCTTATCATGTATCTCTGTATACAGGGAGCTCCTCCTAGTGGAGGCTGCAGACAGGATCTTATCATGTATCTCTGTATACAGGGAGCTCCCCCTAGTGGTGGCTGCAGACAGGATCTTATCATGTATCTCTGTATACAGGGAGCTCCCCCTAGTGGTGGCTGCAGACAGGATCTTATCATGTATCTCTGTATACAGGGAGCTCCCCCTAGTGGTGACTGCAGACAGGATCTTATCATGTATCTCTGTATACAGGGAGCTCCCCCTAGTGGTGTCTACAGACAAGATCTTATCATGTGTCTCTGTATACAGGGAGCTCCCCCTAGTGGTGGCTGCAGACAGGATCTTATCATGTATCTCTGTATACAGGGAGCTCCCCCTAGTGGTGTCTACAGACAAGATCTTATCATGTGTCTCTGTATACAGGGAGCTCCCCCTAGTGGAGGCTGCAGAAAGGATCTTATCATGTATCTCTGTATACAGGGAGCTCCTCCTAGTGGTGGCTGCAGACAGGATCTTATCATGTATCTCTGTATACAGGGAGCTCCCCCTAGTGGTGGCTGCAGACAGGATCTTATCATGTATCTCTGTATACAGGGAGCTCCCCCTAGTGGTGGCTGCAGACAGGATCTTATCATGTATCTCTGTATACAGGGAGCTCCCCCTAGTGGTGTCTACAGACAAGATTTATCATGTGTCTCTGTATACAGGGAGCTCCCCCTAGTGGAGGCTGCAGAAAGGATCTTATCATGTATCTCTGTATACAGGGAGCTCCCCCTAGTGGTGGCTGCAGACAGGATCTTATCATGTATCTCTGTATACAGGGAGCTCCCCCTAGTGGTGGCTGCAGACAGGATCTTATGTATCTCTGTATACAGGGAGCTCCCCCTAGTGGAGGCTGCAGACAGGATCTTATCATGTATCTCTGTATACAGGGAGCTCCCCCTAGTGGTGACTGCAGACAGGATCTTATCATGTATCTCTGTATACAGGGAGCTCCCCCTAGTGGTGACTGCAGACAGAATCTTATCATGTATCTCTGTATACAGGGAGCTCCCCCTAGTGGTGGCTGCAGACAGGATCTTATCATGTATTTCTGTATACAGGGAGCTCCCCTAGTGGTGGCTGCAGACAGGATCTTATCATGTATCTCTGTATACAGGGAGCTCCCCCTAGTGGTGGCTGCAGACAGGATCTTATCATGTATCTCTGTATACAGGGAGCTCCTCCTAGTGGTGGCTGCAGACAGGATCTTATCATGTATCTCTGTATACAGGGAGCTCCCCCTAGTGGTGGCTGCAGACAGGATCTTATCATGTATCTCTGTATACAGGGAGCTCCCCCTAGTGGTGACTGCAGACAGGATCTTATCATGGATCTCTGTACACAGGGAGTTCCCCCTAGTGGAGGCTGCAGACAGAATCTTATCATGTATCTCTGTATACAGGGAGCTCCCCCTAGTGGAGGCTGCAGACAGGATCTTATCATGTATCTCTGTATACAGGGAGCTCCCCCTAGTGGTAGCTGCAGACAGGATCTTATCATGTATCTATATACAGGGAGCTCCCCCTAGTGGTGGCTGCAGACAGGGTCTTATCATGTATCTCTGTATACAGGGAGCTCCCCCTAGTGGTGGCTGCAGCCAGGATCTTAACATGTACCTCTGTATACAGGGAGCTCCCCCTAGTGTTGGCTACAGACAGGATCTTATCATGTATCTCTGTATACAGGGAGCTCCCCCTAGTGGTGGCTGCAGACAGGATCTTATCATGTATCTCTGTATACAGGGAGCTCCCCCTAGTGGTGGCTGCAGACAGGATCTTATCATGTATCTCTGTATACAGGGAGCTCCCCCTAGTGGTGGCTGCAGACAGGATCTTATCATGTATCTCTGTATACAGGGAGCTCCCCCTAGTGGTGGCTGCAGACAGGATCTTATCATGTATCTCTGTATACAGGGAGCTCCCCCTAGTGGTGGCTGCAGACAGGATCTTATCATGTATCTCTGTATACAGGGAGCTCCCCCTAGTGGTGACTGCAGACAGGATCTTATCATGTATCTCTGTATACAGGGAGCTCCCCCTAGTGGAGGCTGCAGATAGGATCTTATCATGTATCTGTGTATACAGGGATCTCCCCCTAGTGGTGACTGCAGACAGGATCTTATCATGTATCTCTGTATACAGGGAGCTCCCCCTAGTGGTGGCAGCAGACAGGATCTTATCATGTATCTCTGTATACAGGGAGCTCCCCCTAGTGGTGGCTGCAGACAGGATCTTATCATGTATCTCTGTATACAGGGAGCTCCCCCTAGTGGTGGCTGCAGACAGGATCTTATCATGTATCTCTGTATACAGGGAGCTCCCCCTAGTGGTGGCTGCAGACAGGATCTTATCATGTATCTCTGTATACAGGGAGCTCCCCCTAGTGGAGGCTGCAGACAGGATCTTATCATGTATCTGTGTATACTGGGATCTCCCCCTAGTGGTGACTGCAGACAGGATCTTATCATGTATCTCTGTATACAGGGAGCTCCCCCTAGTGGTGGCTGCAGACAGGATCTTATCATGTATCTCTGTATACAGGGAGCTCCCCCTAGTGGTGTCTACAGACAGTATCTTATCATGTATCTCTGTATACAGGGAGCTCCCCCTAGTGGAGGCTGCAGACAGGATCTTATCATGTATCTCTGTATACAGGGAGCTCCCCCTAGTGGTGGCTGCAGACAGGATCTTATCATGTATCTCTGTATACAGGGAGCTCCCCCTAGTGGTGGCTGCAGACAGGATCTTATCATGGATCTCTGTATACAGGGAGCTCCCCTAGTGGTGGCTGCAGACAGGATCTTATCATGTATCTCTGTATACAGGGAGCTCCCCCTACTGGTGGCTGCAGACAGGATCTTATGTATCTCTGTATACAGGGAGCTCCCCCTAGTGGTGGCTGCAGACAGGATCTTATCATGTATCTCTGTATACAGGGAGCTCCCCCTAGTGGTGGCTGCAGACAGGATCTTATCATGTATCTCTGTATACAGGGAGCTCCCCCTAGTGGTGGCTGCAGACAGGATCTTATGTATCTCTGTATACAGGGAGCTCCCCCTAGTGGAGGCTGCAGACAGGATCTTATCATGTATCTCTGTATACAGGGAGCTCCCCCTAGTGGTGACTGCAGACAGGATCTTATCATGTATCTCTGTATACAGGGAGCTCCCCCTAGTGGTGGCTGCAGACAGGATCTTATCATGTATCTCTGTATACAGGGAGCTCCCCCTAGTGGAGGCTGCAGACAGGATCTTATCATGTATCTCTGTATACAGGGAGCTCCCCCTAGTGGTGACTGCAGACAGGATCTTATCATGTATCTCTGTATACAGGGAGCTCCCCCTAGTGGTGACTGCAGACAGAATCTTATCATGTATCTCTGTATACAGGGAGCTCCCCCTAGTGGTGGCTGCAGACAGGATCTTATCATGTATCTCTGTATACAGGGAGCTCCCCCTAGTGGTGGCTGCAGACAGGATCTTATCATGTATCTCTGTATACAGGGAGCTCCTCCTAGTGGTGGCTGCAGACAGGATCTTATCATGTATCTCTGTATACAGGGAGCTCCCCCTAGTGGTGGCTGCAGACAGGATCTTATCATGTATCTCTGTATACAGGGAGCTCCCCCTAGTGGTGTCTACAGACAGGATCTTATCATGTATCTCTGTATACAGGGATCTCCTCCTAGTGGTAGGTGCAGACAGGATCTTATCATGTATCTCTGTATACAGGGAGCTCCCCCTTGTGGAGGCTGCAGACAGGATCTTATCATGTATCTCTGTATACAGGGAGCTCCCCCTAGTGGTGGCTGCAGACAGGATCTTATCATGTATCTCTGTATACAGGGAGCTCCCCCTAGTGGTGGCTGCAGACAGGATCTTATGTATCTCTGTATACAGGGAGCTCCCCCTAGTGGAGGCTGCAGACAGGATCTTATCATGTATCTCTGTATACAGTGAGCTCCCCCTAGTGGTGGCTGCAGACAGGATCTTAACATGTATCTCTGTATACAGTGAGCTCCCCCTAGTGTTGGCTACAGACAGGATCTTATGTATCTCTGTATACAGGGAGCTCCCCCTAGTGGTGGCTGCAGACAGGATCTTATCATGTATCTCTGTATACAGGGAGCTCCCCCTAGTGGTGACTGCAGACAGAATCTTATCATGTATCTCTGTATACAGGGAGCTCCCCCTAGTGGTGGCTGCAGACAGGATCTTATCATGTATCTCTGTATACAGGGAGCTCCCCCTAGTGGAGGCTGCAGACAGGATCTTATCATGAATCTCTGTATACAGGGAGCTCCTCCTAGTGGTGGCTGCAGACAGGATCTTATCATGTATCTCTGTATACAGGGAGCTCCCCCTAGTGGTGGCTGCAGATAGGATCTTATCATGTATCTCTGTATACAGGGAGCTCCCCTTAGTGGTGTCTACAGACAGGATCTTATCATGTATCTCTGTATACAGGGAGCTCCTCCTAGTGGTAGGTGCAGACAGGATCTTATCATGTATCTCTGTATACAGGGAGCTCCCCCTAGTGGAGGCTGCAGACAGGATCTTATCATGTATCTCTGTATACAGGGAGCTCCCCCTAGTGGTGGCTGCAGACAGGATCTTATCATGTATCTCTGTATACAGGGAGCTCCCCCTAGTGGTGGCTGCAGACAGGATCTTATGTATCTCTGTATACAGGGAGCTCCCCCTAGTGGAGGCTGCAGACAGGATCTTATCATGTATCTCTGTATACAGGGAGCTCCCCCTAGTGGTGACTGCAGACAGGATCTTATCATGTATCTCTGTATACAGGGAGCTCCTCCTAGTGGTGGCTGCAGACAGAATCTTATGTATCTCTGTATACAGGGAGCTCCCCCTAGTGGTGGCTGCAGACAGAATCTTATCATGTATCTCTGTATACAGGGAGCTCCCCCTAGTGGTGGCTGCAGACAGGATCTTATCATGTATCTCTGTATACAGGGAGCTCCCCCTAGTGGTGGCTGCAGACAGGATCTTATCATGTATCTTTATATACAGGGAGCTCCCCCTAGTGGTGGCTGCAGACAGGATCTTATCATGTATCTCTGTATACAGGGAGCTCCCCCTAGTGGTGACTGCAGACAGGATCTTATCATGTATCTCTGTATACAGGGAGCTCCCCCTAGTGGTGGCTGCAGACAGAATCTTATCATGTATCTCTGTATACAGAGAGCTCCCCCTAGTGGTGACTGCAGACAGGATCTTATCATGTATCTCTGTATACAGGGAGCTCCCCCTAGTGGTGGCTGCAGACAGGATCTTATCATGGATCTCTGTATACAGGGAGCTCCCCCTAGTGGTGACTGCAGACAGGATCTTATCATGGATCTCTGTACACAGGGAGCTCCTCCTAGTGGTGGCTGCAGACAGGATCTTATCATGTATCTCTGTATACAGGGAGCTCCCCCTAGTGGTAGCTGCAGACAGGATCTTATCATGTATCTATATACAGGGAGCTCCCCCTAGTGGTGGCTGCAGACAGGATCTTATCATGTATCTCTGTATACAGGGAGCTCCCCCTAGTGGTGACTGCAGACAGGATCTTATCATGTATCTCTGTATACAGGGAGCTCCCCCTAGTGGTGGCTGCAGCCAGGATCTTAACATGTATCTCTGTATACAGGGAGCTCCCCCTAGTGTTGGCTACAGACAGGATCTTATCATGTATCTCTGTATACAGGGAGCTCCCCCTAGTGGTGGCTGCAGACAGGATCTTATCATGTATCTCTGTATACAGGGAGCTCCCCCTAGTGGTGGCTGCAGACAGAATCTTACCATGTATCTCTGTATACAGGGAGCTCCCCCTAGTGGTGGCTGCAGACAGAATCTTATCATGTATCTCTGTATACAGGGAGCTCCCTCTAGTGGTGGCTGCAGACAGAATCTTACCATGTATCTCTGTATACAGGGAGCTCCCCCTAGTGGTGGCTGCAGACAGAATCTTATCATGTATCTCTGTATACAGGGAGCTCCCCCTAGTGGTGGCTGCAGACAGAATCTTATCATGTATCTCTGTATACAGGGAGCTCCCCCTAGTGATGACTGCAGACAGGTTCTTATCATGTATCTCTGTATACAGGGAGCTCCCCCTAGTGTTGGCTACAGACAGGATCTTATCATGTATCTCTGTATACAGGGAGCTCCCCCTAGTGGTGACTGCAGACAGGTTCTTATCATGTATCTCTGTATACAGGGAGCTTCCCCTAGTGGTGACTGCAGACAGGATCTTATCATGTGTCTCTGTATACAGGGAGCTCCCCCTAGTGGTGGCTGGAGACAGGATCTTATCATGTATCTCTGTATACAGGGAGCTCCCCTTAGTGGTGACTGCAGACAGGATCTTATCATGTATCTCTGTATACAGGGAGCTCCCCCTAGTGGTGACTGCAGACAGGATCTTATCATGTATCTCTTTATACAGGGAGCTCCCCCTAGTGGTGACTGCAGACAGGATCTTATCATGTATCTCTGTATACAGGGAGCTCCCCCTAGTGGTGACTGCAGACAGGATCTTATCATGTGTCTCTGTATACAGGGAGCTCCCCCTAGTGGTGGCTGCACAAAGGATCTTATCATGTATCTCTGTATACAGGGAGCTCCCCCTAGTGGTGGCTGCAGACAGGATCTTATCATGTATCTCTGTATACAGGGAGCTCCCCCTAGTGGTGACTGCAGACAGGATCTTATCATGTATCTCTGTATACAGGGAGCTCCCCCTAGTGGTGACTGCAGACAGGATCTTATCATGTATCTCTGTATACAGGGAGCTCCCCCTAGTGGTGGCTGCACACAGGATCTTATCATGTATCTCTGTATACAGGGAGCTCCCCCTAGTGGTGGCTGGAGACAGGATCTTATCATGTATCTCTGTATACAGGGAGCTCCCCCTAGTGGTGGCTGCAGACAGGATCTTATCATGTATCTCTGTATACAGGGATCTCCCCCTAGTGGTGACTGCAGACAGGATCTTATCATGTATCTCTGTATACAGGGAGCTCCCTCTAGTGGTGGCTGCAGACAGGATCTTATCATGTATCTCTGTATACAGGGAGCTCCTCCTAGTGGTGGCTGCAGACAGGATCTTATCATGTATCTCTGTATACAGGGAGCTCCCCCTAGTGGTGGCTGCAGACAAGATCTTATCATGTATCTCTGTATACAGGGAGCTCCCCCTAGTGGTGACTGCAGACAGGATCTTATCATGTATCTCTGTATACAGGGAGCTCCCCCTAGTGGTGGCTGCAGACAGGATCTTATCATGTATCTCTGTATACAGGGATCTCCCCCTAGTGGTGACTGCAGACAGGGTCTTATCATGTATCTCTGTATACAGGGAGCTCCCCCTAGTGGTGGCTGCAGACAGGATCTTATCATGCATCTCTGTATACAGGGAGCTCCCCCTAGTGGTGGCTGCAGACAGGATCTTATCATGTATCTCTGTATATAGGGAGCTCCCCCTAGTGGTGGCTGCAGACAGGATCTTATCATGTATCTCTGTATACAGGGAGCTCCCCCTAGTGGTGGCTGCAGACAGGATCTTATCATGTATCTCTGTATACAGGGAGCTCCCCCTAGTGGTGGCTGCAGACAGGATCTTATCATGTATCTCTGTATACAGGGAGCTCCCCCTAGTGGTGGCTGCAGACAGGATCTTATTATGTATCTCTGTATACAGGGAGCTCCCCCTAGTGGTGGCTGCAGAGAGAATCTTATCATGTATCTCTGTATACAGGGAGCTCCCCCTAGTGGTGACTGCAGACAGGATCTTATCATGTATCTATGTATACAGAGAGCTTTCCCTAGTGGAGGCTGCAGACAGAATCTTATGTGTTGTGAATTCCATCAGAGATGGTGCTGTCCCTGGGAGTGTTTCTGGACTCCCGCTGTTGGCTAGTGCTGATAGTGAGTCTGATTCTGCATCTGTCACTCAGACAGGTGTAGAAGATGATTGCTATTTCAAGTAGCCCATTGAGTCCAGCTTGGTGGTATAAAAGAAATCAGTCTCTGTCTAACCTTTGCCGGTGATCATTTTTTTATCTCATGGGAAGATGTCCTGAATCCTTGTCCTCCAGCCTTTGGGCTTTGCCCTGCCTCTTCAGGTTTTTATTTTACCTTTTGAGCCTTTTTTGGATTTTCCAGGAATGCTTTTAACAGTGGTTTTTCGTTTCTTTTTATCAGTACTGTTCCCATGTCATCCTGAGTCTGTAGCAATGCCTGATAAGTATTTTGCTCTCTTGGTCTGGGTTTGGTTGGGGCTAAATTTGCACTGAAGGGCTTTCCTGCTTGATTTATGGCTTTTCCTGAACCTCTGTTTGAGAATATTATCTTTTGTTTCTTGCTGGTGAATGTGCTTTTCTTGCACCATTTTTGGAGAGCGATTTATTCCCAGCAAGAAAGTGAGTTGTTACTCCCTGTTTGATCAGGAGTTTTGTATTTTTGTATCTCATGTGCTTTTTGTAGTTAAGATTTTCTATTACATTTTCTTTTTCCATTTAAATGTCTATGCACAAGAGTTCCTGATATAGTGGGAGGAAGATCGTGTGATCTTTCAGGGAATATTGTTTATTATCAGGTAGTGGTATTTTTTCTGGGTTTTTGCTGGCTGCAACCAGTAATCTATCCTATACTTTTGAATCTAGCTAGCAGGGCCTCACTTTGCTTAACCCCATACTTTCCATTTGTGTGTTGTTTTTCCTTACATCGCCATTGTGATATGTTGGGGGCTTTGACTTTCCTTTGGGGCTGCTCTGAGGCAAGTCAGGAGTCCTCATTCCATCTTTGAGGTTAGTTAGTTCTCCGGTGGTGGCGAGGCGTCTAGGTTGGTTAGGAATGTTCCACTGCTACTTCTAGTTGTGTTTCTGTAGTCAGGGGATTGCAGCTACCTAAGTTTCCATCTACTCTTGTGCATTATCTTTCATAATTTTTCATGGGATTTTTGTAGCTATTTTTGCGGTTTCCTGACCATAACAGTATCACCTGCCACAGAAGAATAGGTATTCTGTTTATTTTTCCTCTTTTTCTCTGGGTCACGTAGGAGATCTTCTGTTATCATGGATATTACTCAGTTAGCTGATCGTGTTAGTCATCTTGCTTCTGAGGTTCAGGGAATATCGGCTTATCTTACTCAGAGTCCTGTGTTAGAATCTAAAATCCCTATTCCTGAATTGTTCTCGGGGGACAGAGCTACATTTTTGAATTTTAAAAATAATTGTAAATTGTTTTTGTCTTGAGACCTAAGTCCTCAGGGAGCCCCATGCAGCAGGTTAGGATTGCCATCTCCTTGTTCAGCGGTGATCCTCAGGACTGGGCTTTTTCTTTGGTTCCTGGAGATCCTGCTCTTGATAATGTGGATTCCTTGTTTCAGGCCCTGGGATTGTTGTATGATGACCCCAATGTGATTGATCAAGCTGAGAAAGCCTTGTTGGCTTTGTCCCAGGGTCAGGATTCAGCTGAATTATTTTGGCAGAAGTTTAGAAAGTGGGTGGTCCTCACTAGGTGGAATGATGATGCTCTTGCGGCACTCTTTAGGAAGGGTCTCGCGGATGTAGTGAAGGATGTTATTGTGGGATTCCCTACTCTTTCTGGTCTCAATGAGTCCATGACGTTGGCCATCCAGATTGATAGACGTCTGTGCGAGAGTAAAACTTTACAAGCTGATGTATTGGTTAATGAACAGTCTTCGGAGCCTATGCAGTGTGATAGGGTCCTCTCTAATGCTGAGCGGCAGGGTTTAGACGGAAGAACTAGTTGTGTTTCTATTGTGGAGACGTGTCTCACACTATCTCTGTCTGCCCTAAACGGGATGAGAGATTTGCTCGTTCATTTACTGTAGGGACTGTGCAACCTAAATTTCTTTAGTCTCTTTGATTTGCTCTTTATCCTCGTTTTCGGCTATGGCCTTTCTTGATTCAGGAGCCGCCCTGAACTTCATGGATTTTGGATTTGCTAAGGGTTGTGGTTTTCCTATGGTGCCTTTACAGACTCCTATTCCTTTGAGGAGCATTGATGCTACTCCCTACCTGAGAATAAGCCCCAGTTTTGGACCCAGGTGACTATGAGGGTTGCGCCAGCTTAACAGAATTGTAAATTTTTGGTACTACACAACTTGCAGGATATTTTGGTGCTGGGATTCTCTTGGCTGCAGCCCCATAATCCAGTTCTAGATTGGAGATCCTGGTCTGTGGTTATTTGGGGTTGTCCGTGTGTACATAATGACCTCTCTGTGTTGTCTATGTCCCCCCCGCTGCGTGATGAACCTGAATATTTGTCAGATTTTCTTCATGTGTTTGATGAGACTGGATCTGATGTTGAGCAAGTTTGGACTGTTTTTCAGATACTTAAAGAACATTCATTGTACGTTAATGGGTCAAAAGTCTCTTTGGCATGCAGGAAATTTCCTTTTTGGGGTTTATTTGGTCCCCGGCTTCTATCGAGATGGATCCGGTCAAGGTTCAGGCCATTCATGACTGGGTTCAACCGACCTCTTTGAAATCCCTTCAGAAATTTTGGGGTTTTGCCAGTTTCTACCGTAAAGTTATAGGCAATTTCTCGAGTGTGGTTAAGCCTTTGACTGATTTCACCAAAAAGGAGCTGATGCTGAGAATTGGACTTCAGAGGCCATTATGGCCTTCCAAGTGCTTAAAAAGAGGTTCCCTTCTGCCCCAGTCCTGCAGAAACCTGATGTTTCTCTTCTGTTTCAGGTGGAGATAGATGCCTCAGAGATTGGAGCAGGAGCGGTTTTGTCTCAAAGAGATCCTGTAACTTCCAAACTGAAGCCTTGTGCCTTCTTCTCTTAGAACTTTTCTCCATCCGAACGAAACTATGATGTGGGGAATCAGGAATTATTGGCAATGAAGTGGGCTTTTGAAGAATGAAGACATTGGTTGGAGGAGGCGAGACATCAAGTTGTGGTGCTCACCGATCATAAGAATCTGACCGATCTTGCATCTGCCAGGAGACTGAATCCTAGACAGGCCAGATGGGCTCTATCTTTTTACGCGTTTTGATTTTGTGGTCTCTTTTCTTCCGGGCCCCAAGAATATTAAAGCCGATGCCCTCTCTAGATGTTTCTTGGCTGATTCTATGGATCTTGCGGAGCCATCTACCATCCTGAATTAAGGTGTGGTCCTCTCTGCCATTCCACCCGATTTGAGGTTAGCACTTCAGAGATCCTGAGAGATGTCCTGTGGGGAAGCTTTATGTTCGTGATCAATGGAAGACTAGAGTTTTGTCCGAGATTCATTGCTCGGTCTTCGCTGGTCATCCTGGGATTTTTGGTACTAGGGATATGTGAGTAGGTCTTTTTGGTGGCCTTCTTGATCTCGGGATGTCAGGAGTTTTGTGCAATCTTGTGGGGTTTGTTCCAGATCCAAGCCTTGTTGTTCACGTTCTAGTGGGTTGTTATTGCCTGTACCTAAGAGACCTTGGACTCATGTCGCTATGGATTTTATTTCGGATCTTCCTGTCTCTCAGAGTATGACGGTAATTTGGGTTATTTGTGATAGATTCTCTAAGATGGTCCATTTTGGTACCATTGCCTAAGTTGCCGTCTCCATCAGAGTTGGTGCCCTTGTTTTTTCATCATGTGATTCATCTCCATGGGACTCCTGAGAACATTGTGTCGGATAGAGGGGTTCAGTTTGTGTCTAGATTTTGGAGGGCATTTTGTTCCAAATTGGGAATTGAGTTGTCCTTCTCTTCTGCTTTTCATCCTAAGACCAATGGTCAGACCGAGAGGGCAAACCAGACCATGGCAACCTATGTGAGGTGTTTTGTATCTGCAGATCAGGATGACTGGGTTTCATTTTTGCCATTGGCAGAGTTTGCTCCTAATAATAGGGCAAGCTCTGCTACTTTGAGGTCTCCTTTTTTCTGTAATTTTGGGTTTCATCCTAGGTTCTCTTCTGGGCAGGTTGAGGCTTCAGCCTATCCGGGAGTGGACACTGTGGTCAACAGAATGAAACAGATTTGGGCTCAAGTAATGGACAAATTGTTTTGGTTTTGTCCCAGGAGAATGCTCAAAGATTTGCCAACCGGCGTAGGACTGTGCGTCCCGGTTTAAAAGTGGGGGACATGGTTGGCTTTCCTCTAAAAATATTTCTATGAGGGTTTCTTCTCCTAAATTCAAGCAAAGATTTATTGGTTCTTAAAAATTTTTGGAAATCATTTTATCCCATCTTTTCTTTTGTGAATCCTAAAGGATTCGGGGAGAGCCAATGTTTTTCACAAGTCGTTGAAGAGACATGTGGAAACAGCAGTTCCTACTGCTGCACCCCCTGCCCCAGTGTTTCTAGAGGGGGATCTGGAGTATGAAGGGGAGAACATTTTAGATTCCCGCCTTAATAGACAGAGGCTTCAGTACCTTGTTAAGTGGAAAGGTTATGGCCAGGAGGACAATTCTTGGGTATTCGCTTTGGACATTCATGCTGACAGATTGATTAGTGCCTTCAATCATGTCCATCCTGAGAGGCCTGGTGGCTCTGGTGAGGGTTTGGTGACCCCTCCTCAAGAGGGGGGGAGGTACTGTTGTGAATATCATCAGGGATGGTGCTGTTCCCAAGTGTGTTTCTGGGCTCCCTCTGGTGGGTAGTGAGTCTGATTCTCCATCTGTCGCTCAGACAGGTGTTGGAGATGATTGCTGTTTCAGGAATCCTATAAAGTCCAGCCTGGGGGGAATACAGGAAGGCAGTCTCTGTCTAGCCTTTGCCGGTGATAATTGTTTCTGCTCCATGTGAAGATGTCTTGAATTTTGCCCTCCAACCTTTAGGCTTTTGTTTTGCCTTTTTTCAGCGCCTTTTTGGATTTTCCAGGAATGATGATTTCTACAGCGTTTTTTTTTTGTTCCTTTGCATCGGTTTTGTTTCCATGTCATCCTGAGTCTGCAGCTGTCTGACAAGTATTTTTGTTTTTTCTTCCAGAGATTGAATTAGTTCTCATACATATTACTGTCCTTTTGTTTGCAGTTTATGGGAATTGTGCAAGCTCAGTGTTTTTTCCTTGTGAGGGTTTTTTTTCTCTTAGTCTGGTCTTGGTTAAAGGCTGAATTTGCACTGAAGGGCATTTGTGCTTAATCTGTGTCTTTTCTAAATCTGTGTTTGAGATTATCTTTTGTTTCTTGCATGTGAATAAGAGCTCTTCCTGCACTATTTTTGGAGGACTATTTATTCCCAGCAAGGGAGTTTTGCTCCCTGTCTGATCTGGAGTTTTGTATCTCATGTGTTTTTGTAGTTAAAACAAATATAATAGAAAAGATTATTTCTATTTAAATGTATATGCACAAGAGTTCCTGATACAGTGAGAGGAAGATCGTGTGATCTTAAGGGAATTTTGATTATCAGGTTGTGACGGGAGTGTACAACAGAGCAAAGGATGGACGAGGCCGAGGGACGATCCAACAGGTTTATTCACAAGAACACTGGAACAGCACACGATAAGTCCACGTAAAACAGATTCGGGGGCCCTTCCCGACAATCCTCGGACCGGATAACAAAGCAATCGTCCTTACAGTAGTCCAAAGAGTTCCACACAATCCCACGGGCCGCCACACAGGCCTAGCTCCGTCCGTGTCCACAGCCACCCAGGCTGGAGCTCCTTCCTCTCTTTAGTTCCAGCTCACTCTCAAGTTACAAAAAGGGAAATGCATTGTCTGTGCTCCTTGACCAGCCCACCATGTTTGTTCAGGGGGTAGGGGTCACACATCCTATCATCAATGGCTTGGTCCATCACAGGGCTCCGATATGTCTGCCAGCCACAGTAGATGAAGGAATCCCCTGCTGTGCAGCACAATGACTATTCCTTCACTGGCCAATGCAATTACAGACTGGATACACAACTCTGGATAGAAGAGGACAGGCTATTTACATAATCACATTAGATGCCAAGACTACAATTGTATGAGAGAGACACATTGAGACCAGTAGCTCCCCCAAGGAAATACATGAATTACAACTAATACAACCAGGGAAATATACATATCATGACATAGTATCACAGCATATACAGTGAGAGGGTAAATTACATCTTCACACAGGTGTTGGTATTATTCAGAGTTTTTACTGGCTGCAACCAGCAATCTATCCTATCCTTTTATATCTAGCTAGCAGGGCCTCACTTTGCTTAATCCTATACTTTCCATCTGTGTGGTTTTTTTTTTTCTTACATCACCGTTATGTTGGGGCTTTGACTTTCCTTTAGGGCTGTTCTGAGGCAAGTCAGGATTTCTAATTTCATCTTTGCGGTTAGTTAGTTCTCCGGCGGTGACGAGACGTCTAGGTTTGTTCGGAACGCTCCACCGCTACTTCTAGTTGTGTTTGTGTAGTCAGGGGATTGCAGCCAGCTAAGTTTCCAACTACTCGTGCATTATCTACTACCATTTTTATGGGATTTTTGCAGGATCTTTTACAGTCTCCTGACCATAAGAGCTCCCCCTAGTGGTGGCTGCAGACAGGATCTTATGATGTATCTCTGTATACAGGGAGCTCCCCCTAGTGGTGGCTGCAGACAGGATCTTATGTATCTCTGTATACAGGGAGCTCCCCCTAGTGGTGGCTGCAGACAGGATCTTATGTATCTCTGTATACAGGGAGCTCCCCCTAGTGGTGACTGCAGACAGGATCTTGTGTATCTCTGTATGCAGAGAGCTCCCCCTAGTGGTGAATCTTATGTAGAGACAGATCAGACAAGAATCCGCACACAGTAATGACAGACATGGATTAGAGTTATCAGTTTGCTCTTTATTTCGGACCAGTGAGGTGCACAGATTTCACAGTTTGCGGCGGTCCTGCCCGGCCGGGCCGGCGCTGCAGTCACTTATTGCCGTGTACAATAAGTAAAGTGCTTACATGTTGGAAAAAATTCCTTTTGTAAAAAGATCCAATTGATGTGATTACGTTTCAGTTAAGACGCGGTTTCTGTAGTGAGAGCTGATGATTATGGGGTGGGGGCTTTACAGGAGGTCGGGGGGGGGGGTACAGAGCAGCAGTGACGCCTCATCTACAATTTACAAGAGTCATGTACACGGGCTCTGTATATACAGTATGCTACATGGGGCGGCAGCAGCACCGGCGCCCGTTTCCTCCATATTGTCCTATTTACACCTTCATTGAGACAAATCTGGGCCAGAAAAGGCATCGAGACGCGGCCGGCGGCACACGGAGAATCGTGAGGAGGTAGAGACGCAGCGCAACGATCACATGTGGTCTGATGTTCACCTGAAGGAGCACACACACTCTCACACAGTAATTATCCAGTGACCACCCCGGCAGGGCGTATCCGGACCCAGACTACGAGGCCACCCCGGCAGGGCATATCCGGACGCAGACTACGAGGCCACCCCGGCAGGGCGTATCCGGACCCAGACTACGAGGCCACCTCGGCAGGGCGTATCCGGACCCAGACTACGAGGCCACCCCGGCAGGGTGTGTCCGGACCCAGACTACGAGGCCACCTCGGCACCGTGTGCCTGGACCCAGACTACGAGGCCACCCCGGCAGGGCATATCCGGACCCAGACTACGAGGCTACCCCGGCAGGGCGTATCCGGACCCAGACTACGAGGCCACCCCGGCAGGGCGTATCCGGACCCAGACTACGAGGCCACCCCGGCAGGGCGTGTCCGGACCCAGACTACGAGGCCACCTCGGCACTGTGTGTCCGGACCCAGACTACGAGGCCACCTCGGCACCGTGTGTCCGGACCCAGACTACGAGGCCACCCCGGCAGGGCGTGTCAGGGTCCAGACTACGAGGTCCCCTCAGCACCACGTGTCTGGGTCCAGACTACGAGGTCCCCTCAGCACCACGTGTCTGGGTCCAGACTACGAGGCCACCTCAGCACCACGTGTCCGGGTCCAGACTACGAGGACACCTCAGCACCACGTGTCCAGGTCCAGACTACGAGGCCACCTCAACAGCACGTGTCCGGGTCCAGACTACGAGGACACCTAAGCACCACGTGTCCAGGTCCAGACTACGAGGCCACCTCAGCAGCACGTGTCCGGGTCCAGACTACGAGGACACCTAAGCACCACGTGTTCAGGTCCAGACTACGAGGACACCTCAGCACCGCGTGTCCAGGTCCAGACTACGCGACCACTTCCATCAGACGACTCGTGAGTCAAGGTCAATCAGCTGCAGCTTTACACCCAACATGGCCGGGACAGGTGGGCGATCTCCGCTGTTGACACCTTACGTTCCCAGAGTCAGGGCGACATTTCCTATCTTTCCAGACTCCACCTTAAATGGTGGAAATATCAATGTAGCCCGGTGACAGGTACAGCGCTGTGCATAGAACGCCCGGCGACAGGGACAGCGCTGTGCATAGGAGGGCACCGGCACAGTGTGCAGGGATTTTGGTCTAGCCTGTGCGCAAAATCAGCGCCATACAATAGCTCCCCCCGGAGGAGATAAGCGACACGACAACACCCAGCGACACGACACGCAACATTACCGGCGTCTTACCAGGATCCCGCAACTATATTACATATATACACTGCAAGGCATATCCGTCACCCGCCATCGATCGATGAGACGACAAGCGATCGCTCAGACTGCGCGGCACGCGTCTCTAAAGTGCGTCAAGACGAAGAGTAACCAGCGGCTGAGGCGCCGCACGAGAGAATGAGGTACTGAACGCTTCCAGTTACTGGGGTGGGATTCACCATCCGGCCCACCGACATTCACATTGTACATGATGGAGGGGCCGGGGCCCCACACATTGTATCCAGTGGGTGAAATGCAGGAGGAAAGACCACAAGTGACGCACCACGGACGGCGCACAGAGGAGGACGACGACCACGGAGCGCGAGCCTCCATCCTGCGCCGGCGACAAAGCAAGGAACGCTATAAATAACAGACGTAAAATATTAAATTAAAACGAAAACATAAGATAAAATGTCGCTGGGCGTCGCGAGAACCAAGAGAAGAAGAAGAAGGCTTCATCTAAAAAATGCATGAAAAAGGCAAGAAAAGGAAACCCCGCTGTCCAGAGCGGCCAGAGGCGGAGGCGGCATGGTCCCGGCAGAATCCGGAGAAGTGATGAAATCAATGGAGAACTGTCCAACTGCTGATCCGGCTACTCAGGAAGCGTCAGACCCATCACCCCCGGCTTCATCTTAAAGTACTGGTTCAGGCGAACAACGGCATACCTGAGGAGGAGAAGAGGGAGACGTCAGAGGGGGAGCCGAAATAAGGGGGAGCGCACTGCACCCACAGATATATACAGCCACCACTAGAGGGAGCTCACTACATACAGATTATACAGCCACCACTAGAGGGAGCGCACTACATACAGATTTATACAGCCACCACTAGAGGGAGCTCACTACATACAGATTTATAGAGCTACCACTAGAGGGAGATCACTACATACAGATTATACAGTCACCACTAGAGGGAGCTCACTACATACAGATTTATACAGTCACCACTAGAGGGAGCTCACTACATACAGATTTATACAGCCACCACTAGAGGGAGCTCACTACATACAGATTTATACAGCCACCACTAGAGGGAGCTCACTACATACAGATTTATACAGCTACCACTAGAGGGAGCTCACTACATACAGATTTATACAGCAACCTCTAGAGGGAGCTCACTACATACAGATTTATACAGTCACCACTAGAGGGAGCTCACTACATACAGATTTATACAGCCACCACTAGAGGGAGCTCACTACATACAGATTTATACAGCCACCACTAGAGGGAGCTCACTACATACAGATTTATAGAGCCACCACTAGAGGGAGATCACTACATACAGATTATACAGTCACCACTAGAGGGAGCTCACTACATACAGATTTATACAGTCACCACTAGAGGGAGCTCACTACATACAGATTTATACAGCCACCACTAGAGGGAGCTCACTACATACAGATTTATACAGCCACCACTAGAGGGAGCTCACTACATACAGATTTATACAGCCACCACTAGAGGGAGCTCACTACATACAGATTTATACAGCCACCACTAGAGGGAGCTCACTACATACAGATTTATACAGCAACCTCTAGAGGGAGCTCACTACATACAGATTTATACAGCCACCACTAGAGGGAGCTCACTACATACAGATTTACACAGCCACCACTAGAGGGAGCTCACTACATACAGATTTATACAGCCACCACTAGAGGGAGCTCACTACATACAGATTATACAGCCACCACTAGAGGGAGCTCACTACATACAGATTTACACAGCCACCACTAGAGGGAGCTCACTACATACAGATTTATACAACCACCACTAGAGGGAGCTCACTACATACAGATTTATACAACCACCACTAGAGGGAGCTCACTACATACAGATTATACAGCCACCACTAGAGGGAGCTCACTACATACAGATTTATACAGCCACCACTAGAGGGAGCTCACTACATACAGATTATACAGCCACCACTAGAGGGAGCTCACTACATACAGATTTATACAGCCACCACTAGAGGGAGCTCACTACATACAGATTATACAGCCACCACTAGAGGGAGCTCACTACATACAGATTTATACAGCCACCACTAGAGGGAGCTCACTACATACAGATTTATACAGCCACCACTAGAGGGAGCTCACTACATACAGATTTATACAGTCACCACTAGAGGAAGCTCACTACATACAGATTTATACAGCCACCACTAGAGGGAGCTCACTACATACAGATTTATACATCCACCACTAGAGCTAGCTCACTACATACAGATTTATACAGCCACCACTAGAGGGAGCTCACTACATACAGATTATACAGCTTTTATTGATGCTAACAAGCCTAAAATGCAGAAAGCGCCCTCTAGAGGTCACTGGCTGCAGCTGAAATGAGACACATTGATAATATTGCATTCCAGATAATACTCACCCCAAGAAGTCAAAGTCAATTTTGGAATATTTAGCTTGAATCAACGCCCAGAGACCCCAGAAGAAGTGAGAAGCCTGGAGAGAAAAGAGCATGAGAGGTTGTGCGGCCTCACCAGGAGAGACAGTCATTGTCTAGAGGACTGAACCATGCAAAATTATCAGAACATCACTAAGCGCGCGCCTCCCCCCGGGTCACTTACCAGGGCAAACTGGTTGACCTGCACGTACAGGCGCTGCACCTCGCTCCCCGACACCTCGGCTTTCACGCCCTTGAACTCCTTGTAGGCCTCCAGATAGGCTTGTAACCACTGCAGCTGCAGCGCCCTCTCTGGATAGAGGCTGTAATCCACCTCATTCACCCCTGGTAAAGAGAAGGACAAATCAGCCACCGCCACGAAAACCACAGGAGCGGAAACGAGACGCTCTGTACCTGCAAACTCATTGAAGTGATTCCCGATGTCGTACGCCTGGTAGTTGTACCCGGAGTATTCATAGTCAATGAACTGCACGTCATCTAGAGGAGGAGAGGGGTCATTAGTGTGGGGAGGCGTGCGGCCACCGAACATGGACACCACCAAACCCCCACAATGATCAGGCTGGAGATCTGAATATTACACGTTAGCTACACTGATCATTGGCTGTAATATCCACATTGTCCACTAGATGTCAGCAAAGCACAACACTGCAGGCAGGGCCATCATACCGCAGGAGCCAAGATAAGCAGCCTGCACACAATAATAAATGGGGGAGGGCTAATGTCTATCATACTGCAGGAGCTTCTATGAAAGCGCCATCTTCTGGGGTGGCTGCGGACTGCAATTCGCAGCAGGGGTGCCCAGAAAGCTTGGGCACCCTGCGCTGCAGATTCCAAGCCCAATTGCCTAGTTGTACGTCTTTTTTTTTTATATTATTTCATGAATTAAAAAAAAAAAAAAAAAAAAGAAGAAGGCTTCCTATATTTTTGGTTCCCAGCCGGGTACACATAGGCAGCTGGGGGTTGGGGGCAGCCCGTACCAGTCTGCTGTACCTGGCTAGCATACAAAAATATGGCGAAGCCCACGTCATTTTGGGGAAGGGGGACAAAAATCTCGTGCATACAGTCCTGGATGGAGGATGCTGAGCCTTGTAGTTCTGCTCCCCCTGCCTCTCCCTTCAGTCTACAGTCCCGGATGGCGCATGCTGAGCCTTGTAGTTCTGCAGCTGTCTGCTCTCCTGCATACACTAGTGGAGAATGTAGAACATATTGAAGGAAATGACAGACTTTTTTTTTTCAACAATCTTTAATGGCATTTTTCACTGATAAAAACGCAGTGAGCAAAAACACAGCAAGAAGCAGCAAAAAAAATACACCAAAATGTGGTAAAAAAGAGAATTTTGTTTACTTACCGTAAATTCTTTTTCTTATAGTTCCGTATTGGGAGACCCAGACCATGGGTGTTTAGCTTCTGCCTCCGGAGGACACACAAAGTACTACACTTAAAAGTGTAGCTCCTCCCTCTGAGCATATACACCCCCTGGAGAACCAGATCTAGCCAGTTTAGTGCAAAAGCTGAAGGAGAATAGCCACCCACAAGTAGAACTGAGGAACAACCGGAGACTCTGTCCACGACAACAGCCGGTGATAACACACGGAACAAGAAAATTGCCAACAGGCAACAGGGAGGGAGCTGGGTCTCCCAATACGGAACTATAAGAAAAAGAATTTACGGTAAGTAAACAAAATTCTCTTTTTCTTTATCGTTCCTATGGGAGACCCAGACCATGGGACGTTCCAAAGCTGTCCATGGGTGGGAATAAACAAAAAAAAAAAAAAACTAAGAAGTAGGCGGAGCCAAACTTCACAAGTTGGCGACAGCCGCCTGAAGGATGCGTCTGCCCAAGCTCGCATCTGCCGAAGCATGAGCATGCACTTGGTAGTGCTTCGAAAAGGTATGCAGGCTAGTCCAAGTGGCAGCCTGACAGACTTGTTGAGCCGTAGCCTGGTGCCTAAAAGCCCAAGAGGCACCGACAGCTCTGGTCGAGTGTGCTTTGAAAAGCTTGAGAGGTGCACCGCCTAAGCGCAGCGCTGCGAGACACATAAATCCGGAGAGCACGCACCAGATCCAGAGAATGCAGCGCTTTCTCAAAGCGATGAACAGGGGCCGGACAGAAGGAAGGCAAGGAAATGTCCTGGTTAAGGTGGAAGGGAGAGACCACCTTAGGAAGAAAGTCCGGAGTCGGACGGAGAACTACCTTGTCTTGGTGAAAAACCAAAAAAGGTGACTCCGAGGAGAGCGCAGCCAAATCAGAGACTCTCCTGAGAGAAGTTATGGCAACTAGAAAGGCCACCCTTTGAGAAAGACGATACAAAGAAACCTCCATAAGGGGCTCAAAAGGGGGTATCTGCAATACCATGAGGACCAAGTTAAGGTCCCAGGGATCCAAGGGCCTCCGATAAGGCGGAATGATGTGAGACGCGCCTTGCATGAAGGTGCGGACCTGAGCCAGCCGGGCGACACGCCGCTGGAACAGTACTGACAGAGCTGATACTTGTCCCTTGAGAGAGTTGAGGGACAGTCCTAGCTGCAGACCGGACTGTAGAAAGGACAGAAGGGTCGGCAACGAGAATGGCCAAGGAGGATGGCCGGAAGAGCGACACCAGGACAGGAAAATTTTCCAAGTCCTGTGATAGATCTTGACGGAGGAAGACTTACTGGCCCGAGTCATAGTGGAGCTGACTTCAGGAGGAATACCAGAAGCCGTCAAAATCCAGGACTCAAGAGCCACGCCGTCAAATTGAGTGCCGCAGAATTCGGGCGGAAAAACGGACCTTGCGAGAGTAGGTCTGGACGATCCGGAAGATGCCACGGCATCTCTACGGACAGATGGAGCAGGTCTGGATACCAAGCTCGCCTGGGCCAGTCCGGTGCAATGAGGATGACTCGACGGCCCTCCATTCTGATCTTGCGCAGGACTCTGGGCAAGAGAGCTAGAGGGGGAAACACGTAGGACAGATGAAACTGGGACCAGTCTTGAACCAGAGCGTCCGCGGCGAAGGCCTGAGGATCGTGGGAGCGAGCCACGTAAACCGGAACCTTGTTGTTGAGACGGGATGCCATTAGGTCCAGGTCCGGAGTGCCCCATTTGCGGCAGATTGACTGAAACACTGCCGGGTGCAGGGACCACTCGCCACCATCCACGGATTGACGGCTGAGATAATCTGCCTCCCAGTTTTCTACGCCAGGGATGTGGACTGCGGATATGGTGGACTTGGAGTCCTCCGCCCATTGAAGAATGCGTTGGACCTCCAACATTGCCAGGCGGCTGTGTGTCCCGCCTTGGTGATTGATGTAGGCAACCGCTGTCGCGTTGTCCGACTGGACTCGAATGTGCTTGCCCGCCAACAGGTGGTGAAAGGCTAGGAGAGCTAGAAGCACGGCTCTGGTCTCCAGCACATTGATTGAAAGGGCTGACTCGGACGGAGTCCAAGTGCCCTGCGCTCTGTGGTGGAGATGTACCGCTCCCCAGCCGGATAGGCTGGCATCCGTGGTGAGAATCACCCAGGACGGGGCCAGGAAGGAGCGCCCTTGGGACAGGGAGAGGGGCCGAAGCCACCAGTGAAGAGAGCTCCTGGTCCGTGGCGACAGAGCCACTAACCTCTGTAAGGAGGAAGGCCGCTTGCCCCAACAGCGGAGAATGTCCAGCTGCAGGGGGCGCAGATGGAACTGGGCAAAGGGAACCGCCTCCATGGACGCCACCATTTGACCCAGCACCTGCATCAGGCGCCTGAGGGTATAACGGCGGGGCCGCAGCAGAGAGTGCACCGCCAACTGGAGAGACTGCTGTTTGACTAAGGGCAACTTCACAAGTGCCGGCAAAGTCTCGAACTGCATCCCTAGGTACGTGAGCCTCTGGGTCGGAGTCAGGGTGGACTTGGGAAGATTGACAAGCCACCCGAATTGGGCTAGAGTGGCGAGAGTGAGCGAGACACTCCGCTGACAGTCTGCGCTGGATGGAGCCTTGACCAGAAGGTCGTCCAGATAAGGAAGCACTGCCAACCCCTGGAGGTGCAGAACCGCAATCACAGCTGCCATGACCTTGGTGAATACCCGAGGGGCCGTGGCTAACTCGAAGGGGAGAGCCACGAATTGGAAATGATCCTCTCCTATCGCAAAACGTAACCAACGCTGGTGTGAAACTGCAATTGGCACATGCAGATAGGCATCTCTGATGTTGAAGGACGCCAGGAAATCCCCTTGGGTCATTGAGGCAATGACTGATCGCAGAGACTCCATGCGAAAATGCCGCACCTGAACATGCTTGTTGAGAAGCTTGAGATCCAGGATGGGCCGGAAGGAACCGTCCTTTTTTGGAACTAGGAAGAGGTTTGAGTAAAAACCTCTGAACCATTCTCGAGCAGGAACTGGTACAATTACTCCGTTGACCTGCAAGGACGCCATGGCCTGCGAGAAGGCGGCGGCCTTGGAGCAGGGGGGAGTTGAGAGAAAAAATCTGTTTGGCGGGCTGGAAGAGAATTCTATCCTGTAGCCATGAGATATGATGTCTCACCCACTGATCGGAGACTTGCTTTAACCAAGCGTCGCCAAAGTGGGAGAGCCTGCCACCGACTAAGGACGTCGCCGGAGCGGGCAGATAGTCACGAGGAGGCTGCCTTAGTGGCAGAACCTCCTGCGGTCTTCTGCGGACGCGCTTTTGGGTGCCAGTTGGATTTCTGATCCTTAGCTGAGTTAGCGGACGAGGCCGAGGGCTTAGAGTACGACCAGTTGGAGGAACGAAAGGAACGAAACCTCGATTGATTCCTACCCTGGGCGGGTTTCCTGGTCTTGGTTTGTGGCATGGAAGTACTCTTCCCGCCAGTAGCTTCCTTAATGATTTCATCCAGCTGTTCACCAAACAGCCGTGAACCAGCAAAAGGGAGCCCAGCAAGAAACTTCTTGGAAGAAGAATCTGCCCTCCACTCTCGAAGCCACAAGATCCTGCGGATAGCGAGGGAATTAGCTGAAGCCACCGCAGTGCGGTGAGCAGCCTCTAGCATGGCAGACATGGCATAGGATGAAAAAGCCGAAGCTTGGGAAGTTAAGGTAACCATCTCAGGCATAGATTCCTTGGCGAGGGAATGCATCTCCTCCAGAGAAGCAGAGATGGCTTTGAGAGTCCACACTGCTGCAAAAGTCGGAGAAAACGAGGCCCCCGCAGCTTCATATACAGATTTGGCTAGAAGGGCAATTTGACGGTCAGTGGAATCCTGAAGTGAGGAGCAGTCAGCCACCGACACAACGGTCCGGGCTGAGAGTCTAGACACCGGGGGGGTCTACCTTTGGTGAATGAGCCCACTCCTTGACCACCTCAGGTGGAAAGGGAAAGCGGTCATCAGAACCACGCTTTGGGAAGCGTTTGTAAGGACAGGCCCTGGGTTTGGTCACAGCGGCCTGAAAACTGGAGTGGTTAAAGAACACACTCCTTGCTCTCTTAGGTGAGGTAAACTGGTGCTTTTCTGCCAGAGAGGGTTGCTCCTCTGACACTGGCGGATTGAGATCCAGTACAGAATTAATAGAAGCAATCAAATCACTAAGATCTGAGTCACCCTCGGAGAGATCGATGGGATACATAGCCTCCGAGCCCCCAGTGAGGGCATCCTCCTCATCTTGAGAGTCAGCTCTTGAGACAGAGCCGTGGGATGGGGAGGGGGAGGAAACCCTGCGCCTTCTCTTAGAAGGACGGGGTCTGCGATCAGATGATGAATCCTCTGTGAGCTCTGATGGACGGAGGTCAGAGGATAGGAGTCCTCTGTCAAGAGCATTAGAGGCACCCTGTGAGGGGGGCTGATGCATATTCATCAAAGTCCTGGACAAAAGCCCCATGGACTCAGCAAATGACTGGGATATGGACCTAGAAAAGACTGTACCCAGGCCGGGGGTTCAGCCACAGGTGCAGACGCAGCCTGAGAGACCACTGGGGGTGAGACTCCAGGCTGTGGCACCGCCAAGTTAGAGCAGACATCACAATGTGGATAGGTGCTCGGTTCAGACAGCAGGAGCTTACATGCAGTGCATGCAGAATAAAGCTTTGGAGCCTTGCTCCTCGTGTGAGACATGCTGCTGGAGTGGGGGCTTTGCAAGAGAATGAACCCCAGGGAGAATATCAGAGGTGCACAACCGGAGACCGGCTGTGGCTTACCAGACCGCTGGAAGTGGAGTTGTGTGCCCTCCAGATCCCGAAGCCCGGTCCCCCAGTGCACAGCACCTCAGCAGAGATGCAGAGTGCAGGATGGCCCAGAGCAGAGTGAACTCTGCGTGAGAAATGGCCGCCGGAGCGAGGAGAGGGGGCGGGACTAGGGGGCGTTCCTATAGGAGAGCGGGAACTGGAGGGCTATAGAGACCTGCAGGGGAGGAGGGACACCCCAGCAGTGGGGAGTGTCCCTCCCCAGTGTAGAACGGCCGCCGGGAGGAGCAGAGCCTGTCCCTCTGCATGAGTGACATGCGAGGGCAGGAAAACGAAACTAGGCCTCCGGCGAAGCCGGGGCCTAAATTTAAGCGGCGAGGCCGACAAGCAGGCACCATCGGCGCGGTTCTCAGGCAAAAGCTAGAGAACCCGCCGTAAAAGGCAAAAATAATCATATACAGCATACTCTCCCCATACAATAAAGAACCGGGACCCCCAGTATATAAACGTCTCAGGTACTTAGCTGCTGAGACGCAGGGCCAGGTCCCTGGGGATGAGTGCTCCGGTCCAACAGGATCCTCAAGGGGCTGTGGATGGAGACCGGACTCCTGCCAGGCATGGAGACCGTGCTGGCTCCCACTTCAAGCCAGAGCCTAGGAGGGATGGTGAAGGAGCGCGGCATGTAAGGCTCCAGCCTTGGAAATCAACCTTAACACCGCCGACACAGTGGGGTGAGAAGGGACATGCCGGGAGTCCAGACATGGACCCGCTTTTCTTCAAACTCTTTCCAAAAATCAAACAAATCAGATGAGAATGCATGTGTGGATGTATGCCTCCTGAACACAAAGCGATAAACTGGCTAGATCTGGTTCTCCAGGGGGTGTATATGCTCAGAGGGAGGAGCTACACTTTTAAGTGTAGTACTTTGTGTGTCCTCCGGAGGCAGAAGCTAAACACCCATGGTCTGGGTCTCCCATAGGAACGATAAAGAAAACATTTTTTGCAGCGTTTTCTTTGCTGCGGGTGTGTTTGTGCGTTTTTTTTGCCGCAAAAACTCAATAATGGGAACCTAATGTGACATAATAAATAATAAATGTCAGTCACATTCACAGCGGCCCCCAGTGCCTGATTCAAGGTGGTATATCTCTGCCCCTGCAGGTTATATACTGCAACACACACATATATTATTTTTATAGATTCTGTCATTGCTTGATCAGTTTACGATCAAGATTGCGTGTAGCAGCCTCCACACACCACAGCCTCCAGACACTTCCCAGAGGTTACTGTTTTCCCTCCCTGTAGATCTCACATTTTATGAGGGACCACAGGTTCTCTATGGGGTTCAGATCAGGAGAACAAGGGGGCCATGTCATTATTTTTTCCTCTTTTAGCCCTTTACTGGCCAGCCACGCTATGGAGTAGTTGGATGCATGTGATGGAGCATTGTCCTGCAGGAAAGAAGGGAATTTTGTTACTTACCGTAAATTCCTTTTCTTCTAGCTCTTATTGGGAGACCCAGACGATTGGGTGTATAGCACTGCCTCCGGAGGCCACACAAAGCAATTACACTAAAAAGTGTAAGGCCCCTCCCCTTCTGGCTATACACCCCCAGTGGGATCACTGGCTCACCAGTTTTAGTGCAAAAGCAAGAAGGAGGAAAGCCAATAACTGGTTTAAACAAATTCACTCCGAGTAACATCGGAGAACTGAAAACCGTTCAACATGAACAACATGTGTACCCGAAAAACCACCAAAAATCCCGAAGGACAACAGGGCGGGTGCTGGGTCTCCCAATAAGAGCTAGAAGAAAAGGAATTTACGGTAAGTAACAAAATTCCCTTCTTCTTCGGCGCTCCATTGGGAGACCCAGACGATTGGGACGTCCAAAAGCTGTCCCTGGGTGGGTAAAGAAATACCTCATGTTAGAGCAGCAAGACAGCCCTCCCCTACGGGGAGGCAACTGCCGCCTGCAGGACTCTTCTACCTAGGCTGGCGTCCGCCGAAGCATAGGTATGCACCTGATAATGTTTGGTGAAAGTGTGCAGACTCGACCAGGTAGCTGCCTGGCACACCTGTTGAGCCGTAGCCTGGTGTCGCAATGCCCAGGACGCACCCACGGCTCTGGAAGAATGGGCCTTCAGCCCTGATGGAACCGGAAGCCCAGCAGAACGGTAGGCTTCAAGAATTGGTTCTTTGAACCATCGAGCCAGGGTGGCCTTAGAAGCCTGCGACCCTTTGCGCTTACCAGCGACAAGGACAAAGAGTGCATCCGAACGGCGCAGGGGTGCCGTGCGGGAAATGTAGATTCTGAGTGCTCTCACCAGATCTAACAAATGTAAATTCTTCTCATACCGATGAACTGCATGAGGACAAAAGGAAGGCAAAGAGATATCCTGATTAAGATGAAAAGAGGATACCACCTTCGGGAGAAACTCCTGAATGGGGCGCAGCACTACCTTGTCCTGGTGGAAGACCAGGAAGGGAGCCTTGGAAGACAGCGCTGCTAGCTCAGACACTCTCCGAAGAGATGTGATCGCTACTAGAAAAGTCACTTTCTGTGATAGTCTAGAGAGTGAAACCTCCCTCAGAGGCTCGAAGGGCGGCTTCTGGAGGGCAACTAGTACCCTGTTCAGATCCCATGGATCCAACGGCCGCTTGTACGGGGGTACGATATGGCAAACCCCCTGCAGGAACGTGCGCACCTTAGGAAGGCGTGCCAAACGCCTCTGAAAAAAGACGGATAGCGCCGAGACTTGTCCTTTAAGGGAGCCGAGCGACAAACCTTTTTCTAACCCAGATTGCAGGAAAGAAAGAAGGGTAGGTAATGCAAATGGCCAGGGAGACACTCCCTGAGCAGAGCACCAGGATAAGAATATCCTCCACGTTCTGTGGTAGATCTTAGCAGACGTGGGCTTCCTAGCCTGTCTCATGGTGGCAACGACCCCTTGGGATAAGCCTGAAGACGCTAGGATCCAGGACTCAAATGGCCACACAGTCAGGTTCAGGGCCGCAGAATTCCGATGGAAAAACGGCCCTTGGGACAGTAAGTCTGGTCGGTCTGGTAGTGCCCACGGTTGGCCGACCGTGAGATGCCACAGATCCGGATACCACGCCCTCCTCGGCCAGTCTGGAGCGACGAGTATGACGCGGCTGCAGTCGGATCTGATCTTGCGTAGCACTCTGGGCAAGAGTGCCAGAGGTGGAAACACATAAGGGAGCCGGAACTGCGACCAATCTTGCACTAGGGCGTCTGCTGCTAGAGCTCTTTGATCGCGAGACCGTGCCATGAAGGTTGGGACCTTGTTGTTGTGCCGGGACGCCATTAGGTCGACGTCCGGCCTTCCCCATCGGCGACAGATTTCCTGAAACACGTCCGGGTGAAGGGACCATTCCCCTGCGTCCATGCCCTGGCGACTGAGGAAGTCTGCTTCCCAGTTTTCTACGCCGGGGATGTGAACTGCGGATATGGTGGAGGCCGTGGCTTCCACCCACATCATAATGCGCCGGACTTCCTGGAAGGCTTGCCGACTGCGTGTCCCCCCTTGGTGATTGATGTAAGCCACCGCTGTGGAGTTGTCCGACTGAATTCGGATCTGCTTCCCTTCCAGCCACTGCTGGAAGGCTAGTAGGGCAAGAAACACTGCTCTGATTTCCAGAACATTGATCTGAAGGATGGACTCCTGCTGAGTCCACGTACCCTGAGCCCTGTGGTGGAGAAACACTGCTCCCCACCCTGACAGACTCGCGTCTGTCGTGACCACCGCCCAGGACGGTGGTAGGAAGGATCTTCCCTGTGATAATGAGGTGGAAAGGAGCCACCACTGCAGAGAGTCCTTGGCCGTCTGGGAAAGGGAGACTTTCCTGTCCAGGGATGTTGACTTCCCGTCCCATTGGCGGAGAATGTCCCATTGAAGTGGACGCAGATGAAACTGCGCAAACGGAACCGCCTCTATTGCCGCCACCATCTTCCCGAGGAAGTGCATGAGGCGTCTTAAGGAGTGCGACTGACTTTGAAGGAGAGCCTGCACCCCAGTCTGTAGAGACCGCTGCTTGTCCAGCGGAAGCTTCACTATCGCTGAGAGAGTATGAAACTCCATGCCAAGATACGTTAGTGATTGGGTCGGTGACAGATTTGACTTTGGGAAGTTGATGATCCACCCGAACGCCTGGAGAGTCTCCAGTGCAACATTCAGGCTGAGTTGGCATGCCTCTTGAGAGGGTGCTTTGACAAGTAGATCGTCCAAGTAAGGGATCACAGAGTGTCCGTGAGAGTGCAAGACTGCTACCACTGCTGCCATGATCTTGGTGAACACCCGAGGGGCTGTCGCCAGACCAAATGGCAGAGCCACGAACTGAAGATGGTCGTCTCCTATCACGAAGCGTAGAAAGCGTTGGTGCTCCGTAGCAATCGGCACGTGGAGATAAGCATCTTTGATGTCTATTGATGCTAGGAAATCTCCTTGGGACATTGAGGCAATGACTGAGCGGAGGGATTCCATCCGGAACCGCCTGGCGTTCACGTGCTTGTTGAGCAGTTTTAGGTCCAGAACAGGACGGAAGGAGCCGTCCTTTTTTGGAACCACAAAGAGATTGGAGTAAAATCCTCGCCCCCGTTCCTGAGGGGGGACAGGGATCACGACTCCTTCTGCTCTTAGAGAGTCCACCGCCTGCAGCAGGGCATCTGCTCGGTTGGGGTGTGGGGAGGTTCTGAAGAACCGAAGTGGAGGCCGAGAACTGAACTCGATTCTGTACCCGCGAGACAAAATGTCTGTTACCCACCGGTCTTTGACCTGTGACAGCCAAATGTCGCAAAAGCGGGAGAGCCTGCCACCGACCGAGGATGCGGAGGGAGGAGGCCGAAAGTCATGAGGTAGCCGCCTTGGAAGCGGTTCCTCCATTTGCTTTCCTGGGGCGTGAGTGAGCCCGCCAGGAATCTGAGCTCCCTTGTCCTTTCTGAGTCGTTTTGGACGAGGAGAATTGGGCCTTGCCCGAGCCTCGAAAGGACCGAAACCTCGACTGCCACTTTTTCTGTTGAGGTTTACTTGCTCTGGGCTGTGGCAAGGAAGAGTCCTTACCCTTGGACTGTTTTATGATTTCAGCCAATGGCTCACCAAACAGTCTGTCTCTAGATAATGGCAAGCTGGTTAAGCATTTTTTGGAACCAGCATCTGCTTTCCAGTCCTTTAACCATAAGGCTCTGCGCAAAACCACAGAATTGGCGGCCGCCATAGAGGTACGGCTCGTAGATTCTAGGACAGCATTGATAGCATAGGTCGCAAACGCAGACATTTGCGAAGTTAGGGACGCCACTTGCGGCACTGCTGGATGCATGATAGCATCCACCTGTGCCAGACCAGCTGAAATAGCTTGGAGTGCCCACACGGCCGCGAATGCTGGAGCAAACGACGCGCCGATAGCTTCATAGACAGATTTCAACCAAAGGTCCATCTGTCTGTCGTTGGCATCTTTAAGTGAAGCGCCATCCTCTACTGCGACTATGGATCTAGCCGCAAGCTTGGAAATTGGGGGATCCACCTTTGGACACTGGGTCCAGCGTTTGGCCACTTCAGAGGGAAAAGGATAACGGGTATCCTTAGAACGTTTAGAGAAACGCTTGTCTGGATGAGCGTCGTGCTTCTGGATTGATTCTCTGAAGTCAGAGTGGTCCAAAAAAGCACTTAATTTACGCTTGGGATAGAGGAAATGGAACTTCTCCTGCTGTGCAGCTGCCTCCTCTGCAGAAGGGGCTGGGGGAGAAATATCCAACAGTCTATCGATTGCCGATATAAGGTCATTAACCATGGCGTCACCCTCAGGGGCATCCAGATTGAGAGGGGCCTCAGGATTAGACTCCTGATCACCGTCCTCAGTCTCATCACAGAGAGATTCTTCTCGCTGAGACCCTGAGCAGTGTGATGACGTGGAGGGTCTTTCCCAGCGAGCTCGCTTAGGCTGCCTGGGACTGTCATCTGAGTCAGAGACTTCAGCTTGTGATGCTTGAGACCCCCTTGAAGTACGGATTAGTTCCAACTGAGGGGGACCGGAGAGCATAGACACAGCAGTGTCCATGGTCTGAGGAACTGGCCTGGCCTGCAAGGTCTCCAGGATTTTTGTCATAGTCACAGACATTTTATCAGCAAACACTGCAAAGTCTGTCCCCGTCACCGGGGCAGGGTTCACAGGCGTCTCTGCCTGGGCTACCACCACAATAGGCTCTGGCTGACGAAGTGCCACTGGGACTGAACATTGCACACAATGTGAGTCTTTGGAGCCTGCCGGTAGATCAGCCCCACATGCAGTACAAACAGTGTACACAGCCCGTGCCTTGGCAGCCTTGCGTTTTGCGGATGACATGTTGCTGCCTCTTCAGAGCAGTACAGGGTGTCCAGCCAAGAAGCGACCTTACAGTGCACTATATAAATATATATATATATATGGTACCAAGAAAAAAGTACACTAAGATATCACTGAGGCACTAGAGGGGCCAGCACTAAAGTGCTGCTTACCGCCCGCTTAGGAGCGGTGTGTGGTCGCCAGAAATCCCTCTAGTCTGGGTCTCCCAGAGCCTGCTGCCTTTCCCCAGCCAGACCGCATGTGTAATGGCTGCCGGCGTCCTTGTGGAGAGGGGGGGCGGGCCCTGGGCGTACACCGACGAAGAGCGGGAAGTCTGCTTCCCCCTGTGCCTAGTGAGAGGGCTGGAGCATGTAAATAAAGCTCCAGCCCTCGGCGCTGCCAATTGAGCAGCGTCTCTCCCCTACCCTGATTGACAGGGTGGGGGCGGGAACGAAGCGGCGCTAGGCCGCAGAAGCCGGGGGCTAAAGTTAGAAGCGCCGCCGCCGTAAAAGCGCGGTCGGCGCAAAGTCCCCGGCGCACCACAAGTCGCAGCTGCGCCGCCGCTCCAGGAGCGGTCGGCGCAGTAGTTCCCAACATGTAACGTCACTCAGCAAAGCTGCAGTGACCTAACCCCAGCGCACAGCGCTACTGTCCCCGGCGCACTATAACGCTCAGCAAGCCTTGAGAGTGTCCGTGCCTGCCGGGGACACCGAGTACCTGAATGATGCAGGGCCTTGTCCCTGACTGTACTCATGCTCCGAATCCAGCAGGTTCTCTGGGTCTGTGGATGGAGCCCGGCCCCAGGGCTTGGGGGCCGGCAAGATCCCACTTCCACAGAGCCCTCCAGGGGATGTGGAAGGAAAACAGCATGTGGGCTCCAGCCTCTGTACCAGCAATAGGTACCTCAACCTTACAAGCACCACCGCGGGTGAGAAGGGAGCATGCTGGGGGCCCCATATGGGCCCTCTTTTCTTCCATCCGATAGAGCCAGCAGCTACTGCTGACTACAAACAGTGGAGCTATGCGTGGATGTCTGACCTCCTTCGCACAAAGCAGAAAACTGGTGAGCCAGTGATCCCACTGGGGGTGTATAGCCAGAAGGGGAGGGGCCTTACACTTTTTAGTGTAATTGCTTTGTGTGGCCTCCGGAGGCAGTGCTATACACCCAATCGTCTGGGTCTCCCAATAGAGCGCCGAAGAAATCATGTTTTTCTTGAACGATAGCGACTTCTTCCTGTACCACTGCTTGAAGAAGTTGTCTTCCAGAAACTGGCAGTAGGTCTGGGAGTTGAGCTTCCTCCATCCTCAACCCGAAAAGGTCCCACAAGTTGATCTTGCTGATCCCAGCCCATACCAGTGCCCACCTCCACCTTGCTGGCGTCTGAGTCGAGCTGTCCTTTACTGATCCAGCTTCTGGCCCATCCATCTGGCCATCAAGAGTCACTAATCTCATCAGTCTATAAAACCTGAGAAGAATCAGTCTTCAGATATGTCTTGGCCCAGTCTTCAGGTTTTATCTCATGTTTCTTGGTCAGAGGTGGTGGTTTTCGGCCTTCCTTACCTTGGCCTGTCCCTGAGTATGGCACACCTTGTGCTTTTTGATACTCCAGTAACGTTGCAGCTCTGAAATATGGACAAACTGGTGGCAAATGGCATCTTGGCAGCTTCACGCTTGATTCTCCTCAATTCATGGGCAGTTATTTGGCGCCTTTTTTGCCCAGCACGCTTCTTGCGACCCTGTTGGTTATTTGCCATGAAAGGCTTGATTGTTCAGTGAATGCGCTTCAAAAGTTTGGCAATTTCAAGACGGCTGCGTCCCTCTGCAAGACATCGCACAATATGGACTTTTCAGAGCCCGTCACATCTCTCTTCTGACCCATTCTGCCAAAGGAAAGGAAGTTGCCTAATAATTAAGCTCCCCTTATATAGGGTGTTGTGTCATTACACCGCACCCCTCCTCATTACAGAGAGGCACATCACCTGATTTACATCATTGGTAGTTGGCTCTCAGCCTATACAGCTGCCGGGACGTGGTCACTGCTCCGGGGGAGACGCAAGAGAACGTGATCAACAAACTGCCAAACCGTGCACATAGGAAGCACAAAAGAATCTGCAGCAGAGGAGAGAAGAGCACGGGGCTCACAGCAGATCTAACGGGAAACTCAATGGTTACCCCCCCTCCCCCACCTCCTGGACACAGGGGCAGCCAAATAATGAGCCAGCTACACTCCTGTCCCCTCCAGAGCTGCGCTCTCTATTCCTCGGCTCTGTATACTGTGGGGAGGCGCAGGTATATGATATCCGGACACTCTGCAGGTCACGTATGAAGAATGCTGCTGATATTAAAGAAAGGACAAAAACTACATCATTTCTATATATATAAACAAGAATGTAACTGACAGCAAACGGGAAACTGCAGGGTGAGGAGCCCACCGAGACTCGGGAAGGGGGGGCCAGGAGCCCACCGAGACTCGGGTGGGGGGGGGGGGGGGGCAGATAAGGAGAAGCGCCTGCGAGCGGAGGTAAGCAGCCCGGGCGGAGAAGCGCCTGCGAGCGGAGGTAAGCGGCCCGGGCGGAGAAGCGCCTGCGAGCGGAGGTAAGCAGCCCGGGCGGAGAAGCGCCTGCGAGCGGAGGTAAGCAGCCCGGGCGGAGAAGCGCCTGCGAGCGGAGGTAAGCAGCCCGGACGGAGAAGCGCCTGCGAGCGGAGGTAAGCAGCCCGGACGGAGAAGCGCCTGCGAGCGGAGGTAAGTGTGATGGGGTGTACAGCAGAGTAAGGAGGGACAACAGGCCAAGGAACAATCCAAAGGGCTTTATTGGAACCACAAAGATAAAGCACCAAACAAATATAAATCCTTAAAGTCTGCAAGAAGTCCACAACAAAACAAAATATCCAGGGGCGTCTCCCGGTATTCCACCGCCAGGGAAAATAGGGCAATGGTCCTTATATGAGTTCCTTGAGTCCAACAGGGGGAACAATAAAACACAATCCCACGTGGCCACTGATCTCCAGTCTGTGACAGTCCATACACAGGCTCTAGGATCCAGCCTCAGCTATTCCCTCCCAGAGGATCAATCTTCTTTCTTCAAGTTTCACACAGACTGACTGAATCTCCCAGGTAAGCAGAGTTTACACTAGTGGGACTCTAGACCCACCTCCCCCTACTCCCAGGGATGGAAGTGCCTCAAGAGGCTACAATCTTGCACTATAGGGGGTGATTACCTACAACAATAGAAATGTACACAGAAGTAGTTCAAATAAGACAATGAACCAAGCTTGAAATAGGAATTTGTACAGCAAGATACACCTCCCCCATATCCCACCATCACAACCTGTCCCCCCTTTTTAATAAGTGAGTATGCCACGAGCTCTACACAGACCTCTGGCCATCTCACTTACGTCCATGTTGCTCAGCTGTGGATAGTCTATGGATCTTCTTGCTGGGACAGTCCATCAGCATTCTGGTGTTGGCTTCCACGCTTGTATTGGATGGAGAAGCTGTGGATAGTCCCTTGTAGAGCGATAGGGTTGGAAGGACAGGCTTCCCTTTGTGTCCTCCCTCACTTAAACTCAGCTTTCTGCACCCACAAATCAGCATTGTAGATCTCCACATCATCTCCTAGGAGAATGTCTGCAGGAAGGCCGCTCATCACACCGATTATGCATAGTTTTGCCCCAAACCCATAATCCAGGGTCACACTCGCTCTTGGAATATATCTCTGAGTACCTCCTGCCAATTCAATGGCAATTCCTGGTCCCTGTTGAATTGCTTCTGGTTGAATTACTCGGGGATCTGCGATGGTGAGAAAAGCCCCAGTGTCACGAAAGCCAACAACTTTTTGGCCATCCAGCACGACCTCCTGTAGATGTTTATGCTGAAGATCATAAGAACGCGTGGCTGTGGCTCGCACCCCATAGACTCCTGGTAGGGAAGTCAACATATCAGGGTCACTTGGCAAATCATCAGGGCCTGAATCCAGCTCTTCTCCTATTGAGGGTGTCTGTAGATAATGGACAGGCAAAGGTGGTCTGCAGCTGTTCTGCCTCTGAACACCTGGACAGTGAGCTTGCAGATGACCAGGCTGCCCAGATTGATAACATCTGCGCTGCATCTCACTCCTTCCAGTTTGCCTTCTGGAGAAGTAGGTAGGAGACCTTGGTGACTGATATGGAGGTGCAGGTGCTGGAGGTGGTTGTCGATTTGGAGGATGACTCCACTGGATAGATGGGCATGTGGCCCGCAAATGCCCGGGATGCCCACAGATATAACATCTTCGCTCTTCTACTTTCTCGCCTCGTCGCATTTCAGAAAATGTGGTAGAAACAACTGGAGGCACATACACACGGGTATCCACATGAGGTGGTGATCTAGGAGGTCGAGGAACATTGGGCACTGAAGGACAAGGAACCTCTGGTGTTGGGGAGCCGGTCATTTTTGCTCCCTCTGCTAGCAGCTTCTTCCACTGAGGCTTGATGGTGAGAGCCTCATCAGCTAGAGCTGCAGCTTCCTCCACAGTGGCTGGTCTCCTTTCACGCACCCATTCCCGGATCTCAGCGGGGCACTTGAAGTAAAACTGCTCTTTTAGGAGGACCTGGAGGACGATCTCCAAGGTTAAGGCCTCCTCTGCCTCCAGCCAACGATGCCACAGATGTTTGAGTTTGTGGGCATACATCTTGAAGGACACTTCCCATCACATGCTAAAGTACGGAACTGAGTCCTGTAAGTGTCTGGGGTCACAGCATAATGTTCTAGAATAGTCTGTTTAATATCCGCATACTCACAGTTCCACCGATGGTCCATAGCTCTATAGGCTGCAGCAGCTCCACCCTCTAAGAGCTAAGAGCCCAACCAGATGCCGGACGCGCTCCCTGTCCGGGACTTCCATTAATCGACACTGATGCTCAAAGTCCTGGAAGAAGCCCTCGATGTCACCAGCAGCCTCATTAAACTGCTTGAAGTCTTTGCGGGACACCCTGGGAAGTTCCCTCATGGTGGGTGCTGGGGTTACAGTCTGTCTGGAACCTCTCGCGGCTTCCACAGCGAGCTACTTATCCAGCAATGCCATCTCCTCCATCCTGCGCTCCTTCTCTTTAGCTCCACGCATGACCTCCATCTTATATTCTATGGTGGTCTCCTCTCCCAGCAAGGCCATCTCCTCCTCGTACCACACAACCCACTGACTTTTTTGGGCATTTACCTCCGGCTGCCGTCTTTCTTCCGTTTGCTGTGAGGATCCTTCCTCAGCGTCATTTTGCGAGCAAACTCCTTCCAACGCCTCAATCAGCTGCTCCTTGGAGAGTCCCTTGTAGCTGACTCCCAGTTCACGGGCCTTTGTTTGTAGGCTCACCGCAGTCCAGTTCTTGTACTCTGAGGTTCTGGTTCCAGCAGTTGATTGGCCGTTGTCCTCCATTCCTTCTGCTCTGATCCCACTGCTGCCACCAGTTTGTGACGGGGTGTACAGCAGAGCAAGGAGGGACAACAGGCCAAGGAACAATCCAAAGGGCTTTATTGGAACCACAAAGATAAAGCACCAAACATAAATATAGATCCTTAAAGTCTGCAAGGAGTCCACAAAACAAAATATCCAGGGGCGCCTCCCGGTATTCCAACAACAGGGAAAATAGGGCAATGGTCCTTATATGAGTTCCTTGAGTCCAACAGGGTGAACAACAAAACACAATCCCACGTGGCCACTGATCTCCAGTCTGTAACTGTCCATACACAGGCTCTAGGATCCAGCCTCAGCTATTCCCTCCCAGAGGATCAATCTTCTTTCTTCAAGTTTCACACAGACTGACTGAATCTCCCAGGTAAGCAGAGAGTATACACTAGTGGGACTCTAGGTCCACCTCCCCCTACTCCCAGGGATGGAAGTGCCTCAAGAGGCTACAACCTTGCACTATAGGGGGTGATTACCTACAACAATAGAAATGTACACAGAAGTAGTTCAAATAAGTCAATGAACCAAGCTTGAAATAGGAATTTGTACAGCAAGATACACCTCCCCCATATCCCACCATCACAGTAAGCAGCCCGGACGGAGAAGCGCCTGCGAGCGGAGGTAAGCGGCCCGGACGGAGAAGCGCCTGCGAGCGGAGGTAAGCGGCCCGGACGGAGAAGCGCCTGCGAGCGGAGGTAAGCGGCCCGGACGGAGAAGCGCCTGCGAGCGGAGGTAAGCGGCCCGGACGGAGAAGCGCCTGCGAGCGGAGGTAAGCGGCCCGGACGGAGAAGCGCCTGCGAGCGGAGGTAAGCGGCCCGGACGGAGAAGCGCCTGCGAGCGGAGGTAAGCGGCCCGGACGGAGAAGCGCGTGCGAGCGGAGGTAAGCGGCCCGGACGGAGAAGCGCGTGCGAGCGGAGGTAAGCGGCCCGGACGGAGAAGCGCGTGCGAGCGGAGGTAAGCGGCCCGGACGGAGAAGCGCGTGCGAGCGGAGGTAAGCGGCCCGGACGGAGAAGCGCGTGCGAGCGGAGGTAAGCGGCCCGGACGGAGAAGCGCGTGCGAGCGGAGGTAAGCGGCCCGGACGGAGAAGCGCGTGCGAGCGGAGGTAAGCGGCCCGGACGGAGAAGCGCGTGCGAGCGGAGGTAAGCGGCCCGGACGGAGAAGCGCCTGCGAGCGGAGGTAAGCGGCCCGGACGGAGAAGCGCCTGCGAGCGGAGGTAAGCGGCCCGGACGGAGAAGCGCCTGCGAGCGGAGGTAAGCGGCCCGGACGGAGAAGCGCCTGCGAGCGGAGGTAAGCGGCCCGGACGGAGAAGCGCCTGCGAGCGGAGGTAAGCGGCCCGGACGGAGAAGCGCCTGCGAGCGGAGGTAAGCGGCCCGGACGGAGAAGCGCCTGCGAGCGGAGGTAAGCGGCCCGGACGGAGAAGCGCCTGCGAGCGGAGGTAAGCGGCCCGGACGGAGAAGCGCCTG